>NC_084743.1:38259400-38276900 GCF_033978785.1 Entelurus aequoreus
CGACCCTAACTCATCCACAACCAGGCCAAACGAGCCACCGGACATCCACCTCGGCCAACCCAACACCCCAACGCACCGCCGACCACCCCCAGCGCCACTGCCCCATACAGCCGCAGACAGCGCCGGGGAACGCCGCCGAGAGGCGAGCGGTACGCAGCCGCCCCGGTACATATACACATATATCCATACACACACCTACACATGCATATACACATACATACACACACGTACACATACAGGTATACATATATGCATGCATATACATATACACACACACACACACACACACACACATATATACACATTTATACACCTACATACATATATATACATATACACATGCACAGATACATTCGCATACAAACACACATATAAAAAAAACAAACAAAAAAAACCAACAACAAAAAAAAGCAAAACACATCAAATTTAATAAAATAAATTCAAATAAACAAGAGGCCTGGTCGCTAACAGTGCCCAGCACCACCAAACCCCGCAACCCATCCCGCACGTCCATTTATTTAAAATAAATAAATAAATACAATTTATAAATAAATAAGGGCAGAGAAAAACACAGGAGGGGGACTTTTGCAGGGTTGTTGGGCAGCACCGCCGGGGCCCCAACAAGGGAGGAAAGCAGCCCCCCCAACCCGGCACCAGGCGGGCCCGCACAGCCGCAGCGCAGGGCGACCCAGGGCAGACCCAACCCCGCGCCCCAGGGGAAGGAGGAAGCCCAAGGAGATGCGGGGCCAGAGGGGCACGAGCCGACCCCCGCCCGACAGCGGCAAGACCCCAGCCCCCCGGGTGCAACCCCCCCGCCCTACCACCCACGAGAAGGACATACCCCCCACCCAACCCAAGGCGGCCGCCCACAGCCCCACCCGCACCCCAACCCCCGCCCAGGCACCCCCATGCAACCCCGACCGCTAGATCACCCAAGGATCAGCCAGCCAGGCCAGGACCAGTGAACACACCCCAGGCCCACCCGACCCCGCGGCACACAGCCCCCGGCACCCAGGACCCCCCACCCATTCTTTCCATAACTACAGATTCTAATAAAATGTTTTTGTAAAGGTTTATACATAAATTATTTTTTGATTTCCAATTCATGAGAATAGATTTCTTGGCGGTGCCTAATGCATTTATAAGGAGGTATGTTTTGTTTATATCAAGATCAGTTGCAGAGAGATCACCCAACAGGCAGAGTGCGGGGGAGATGGGAATAGGAATCTCTAACGCTAATGATAGGTTCTCGCACACTCCACACCAAAAGTTATTCACGGGAGCACAGGACCACATTGAATGTAAGTAGTTATCTACCTTATTATCTGAGCAGTGTACACAAATGTTAGAGACAGCTATATCCATTTTATACATTCTTAGACCGGTGTAATGTATTCTGTAAAGTATTTTGAGCTGAATCAGTCGTAAATTTGGATTCTTAATCAAACGAGAAGTATTGAGGCATATTTATTTCCAGAATTCTGGGTCACAGCTTGTGGATATGTCTGAGTGCCATTTGGAAGTTGGGATACCTATTGTGTCATCTATTTTTGATAAGAGAGCATATAATTTGGATAAAACTTTGGGGGCAGATGTTTTGAAGAATTTAACGGTCAGGGGATTACTTTCCCATGTTGTTTTGTTGAAACTTGCGCAGATTACAGATTTGATTTGTATATATTCTAGGAATTTGTTAGTATGTATTGCATATTGTGTTATTAAACTTTTAAAAGAGATCAAACTGTTTCCATTGATGGCAAGTTCAATTGCTTCTTGTTTAACAGAAAATCAGGATTTTTCCAAATAGGCGTAAATTGGCAGGGAGTGAGCGGAACCCAGTTATTTTCAAAAATTCCCACCATCTGTTAAGGTAGTGCGTATATTAATACTTTTAAAGCAGTTGTGTTTTCGGAGAATTTGGCTAATAAAGGGCAAGTTAGAAATTGGGATCTCCTGGCTGAGTGATTGTTAAATCTCTAACCATAAACTATCTAATAAAGTGGGATTGATCCATTTTAATATATATTGTAGTTTATTTGCAAGGAAGTAATAGGAAAAGTTTGGGAGTTCTAGACCCCCATATTCTTTGGGTTTTTGTAAAGTTTTAAGGCTGATTCGTGCTGGTTTACTCTTCCAAAGAAACTGATTGATGTGTGAGTCTAGTGATTTAAACCAGATTTGAGAAGGTTTGGTTGGAATCATTGAAAATAAATAATTAACCCTAGGTAAGACCATCATTTTCACGGTAGAAACCCTTCCCATAAGTGAGATGGGCAGTGTTTTCCAACGCGCCAGATCATCCTCAATCGATTTTAAGATTGGGGAGTAATTCAAGCGATTCAGATCTGACAATGTGGAGTAAATATTGATTCCCAGGTATTTAATGTTCCCTTTATGCAGTAGAATCGATGAGGTGCTCTGAAAGTCAAAATTAATTGGTAACACAGTAGATTTGGACCAGTTGATGGAGTAATCTGAAATAGAACTGAATTTATTGATGAGTGAGATTGTATCTTGAAGAGAAGAATGTGGATTTTGTAAGAAAAGTAATACATCATCAGCAAAAAGGCTTATTTTATGATGAACGGTTGCGGTATGGATGCCTTTAATATTTGCATGCTTTCGAATTGCGGTTGCAAGAGGTTCAATAAATATAGCAAACAGTGACGGAGAAAGTGGACACCCTTGCCTTGTGCCCCTCATAAGATTAAACTTTGGAGAGATTTGGCTGTTTGTTCTAACCGAAGCTGTAGGGAAACTATATAGGACCTTGATCCATTCTATAAATGAGTCTCCAAATCCACATTTCTGTAGAGTAGCTAGAAGAAAATTCCAATTCACTCTATCAAATGCTTTTTCGGCATCTAATGAAACAACAGCTGTTTTTAGATTATGAATAACAGAATAGTCTATCACATTGAGTAGACGGCAAATATTGTTGGACGATTGTCTCTCTATGATGAAACCTGTTTGATCAGGATGTACTAAATATGGAGTGACTTTTTTAATCTTCGAGTTAAAACTTTGCAGATAATTTTAAGATCAGCATTAATCAGGGAGATTGGCCGGTAACTGGATGGAAGTGTTGAGTCTTTTTCAGGTTTTAGCAAGAGACTGATCGTGGCAGAGTTCATATTTGGAGGAGGGAATGAGTTTTCTTTAATCTCTAAAGCCATTTTTGTAAATATCGGAGCTAGCAGTGACCAGAATGTTTTGTAGAACTCCACAGGGAACCCATCAGGCCCTGATACTTTATTGTTTGGCATCTGTTGAAGAGCATCGTGAAGTTCATCTACAGAAATAGTAAGATCTAAATTTGATACCTGCCTTGTATTTAATTTAGGTAAGTCTATACCATTGACAAATGTCTCAATGTCTGAAAGAGATGGATCAATCTGGGGTGAATACAAGTTTCTGTAAAAGTCTCTAAAGATGGAGTTAATTTTCCTCAAGAATGTGCGTAATGTTCCCAGCTGAATCCTTAATGGATGGTATATAGTTTTTTTCTTTGTTTAATTTTAGTTGGTTAGCCAAATATTTGCTTGGTTTATTGTCATGTTCAAATTTTTCTAAGCGTATCCTCTGGAGCAGGAATTGACTTTTCTTATTAATTATTTCTCAAATCTAATTTGAGTTTTCTCAGTTTGTTCAGAGTGTGTTCATTTTGTGAGTTAGCATAAGCTATTTCTAATATTTTTATTTCATTTTCAAGTTCCTGCTCTAATAAACGTTCCTTTTTTTTCTTGTATGCTGCATAAGAAATATTTTTTCCTCGCAAACCTACTTTCGCCGTCTCCCAGAGAACGCACGCCATGATTTCTGGTTGGTGATTAAAATCTAAAAATACTTTGTTTTTAAATGATCATCCAAACTGGTATATACAATATTTCATTTCTCTTTGCTGTGTTGTTGTCGAAGTCCTCCTCCTTGATTATTCTGCGCAGAAACAAAAAACAGAAAAGTTAAACACAAGATCACAATAATCATTGATATAAGTAAACGTTTTGAAATAATTTGCAAATGTACACAAAAAACATTTACATGTTGGAATTGGGACAGCCTTCGTGCACCGCGATGACGTCAGCACACCACAAATGCGCACTGCAAAGGATACAGCCGCCAAATTGAGAACCAGCTAGTGTATGTGAGGAAAACTGTCAAAAAGTGTTCCCCAACCAAAAGCCATGGTTCAACAGCCAACTAAAGACCCTATAAAAACACAAGATGCTATGTTCAGATCTCAGGGCTACAAGGTGTTCCAACACAGCCTGCAAAAGGGGCATCAAACAAACCAGCTGAGGTACAAGCAGCGGAAAGAGCAGTGCTCATCATAAAAGCAGTTTTTAATTTAGTTCTAGTCATAGTCCATCCATCTTCTTCCGCTTATCCGAGGTCCGGTCACGGGGGCTGCAGCCTAAGCAGAGCAGCCCAGACTTCCCACTCCGTAGCCACTTCGTCCAGCTCCTCCCGGGGGATCCCGAAGCGTTTCCATGCCAGCCGGGAGACAAAATCCTGTCCTGGGTCTTTCCTGTTGCCTCCTACCAGTCGGATGTGCCCTAAACACCTTCCCAGGGAGGTGTCTTGGGGGCATCCTGACCAGATGCCCAAACCACTGTATCTGGCTCCTCTCGATGTGGAGGAGCAGTGGCTTTACTTTGAGCTCCTCCCTAATGACAAGAGTTGCTCGACCTATCTCTAAGGTAGAACCAGGCCACCCTATGGAGGAAACTAATTTCAACCACTTGATCTTGTCCTTTCGGTCATAACCCAAAGCTCAAGACCATAGGTGAGGATGGGAACACAGATCTACAGGTAAATTGAGAGTTTTGCATTCCGGCTCAGCTCCTTTTTCACCATGACGGATCGATGCATTGTCCGCATTACTGCAGACGCCGCACTGATCCGCCTGTCAATCTCACGACCCACTCTTCCCTCACTTGTGAATAAGACTCCAAGTTATTGGAACTCCTCCACTTGGGGCAAAATCTCCCCACCAACCCGGAGATGGCAATCCACCCTTTTCAGGGTGAGAATCATGGACTCGGACGTGCTGATTCTCATCCCAGTCGCTTCACACTTGGCCCGGAACCGATCCAGTGAGAATCATAGTCATAGTCTAGTCATAGTCTTTTGATGAAAATGTATTTTAGTTTCAAGGCCAGTCCCAGTCTCATTGCCCTACTTTTTAGCCCTATCCCTAAATGTTGCGCATTCCTGTGAAGGTAGTGGTGTCCCAATGACTCTTTGCATAAAGGGGTAATGGGCATAACCAGGAGTAGAGGTATGAATCTAGCCCTTCAGAGTGAGACATTTCAGATGCTGACTTGCTCAGGTAGGTGCAAAGAAAATTCCACAATTTCTGCATGAGTTACACATTGAGTTGAGTTGAGTTTGTGTTTATTTTGAACATGCATGCATACAACATGATACATCACAATTTCCAGTTTCTCTATTTAACATGTTCGAAAAAGAGTTGTTAGCTGAGTTGATTTAATCCTTCCCTTTTACTTTACATAGCAGTTGCTAATACTTTTGTTCACTTACTGTTCTCAATTTATTCACAATACACTACATAAGTAATAATATTAAAAATGAATACATGAAGCCCGGTCACAGGCAATTACAATGTCTGTTAGTCCGGGTGAGGAGTCAGTTAAGCTAGAACTAGCCAGCGCCAGGCTGGATAATCCATGTACGCATAGCAATTCTCTTAGAATAATACACAATTCACATAATGTTTTTTCTGTTGTGTCTGTCAGAGGTGGACATGCATTCTACTGAGGTGGCAAATTATGATATGTCCAGTCTATTGCAGCACCAAGCAAACAATCGGAAAATTCCCGTCATATCAATTCCTAGATATGGTCGAAACTATTTAAAGTGCACTACGCATAATAAACGCAACATTGTTAATATTGCCACTACGGATAATCTTAACAAAAACTCGTCAAAACAGCCCAATACCTATAATATGAGCTTTTTAAACATAAGATCATTGTCTCCCAAGGCGTTATTGGTTAATGAGGTCATTAGAGACAACAATCTTAACGTCATTGGTCTTAGCGAAACCTGGCTCAAACCAGACGAATTTTTTGCGCTCAATGAGGCATCTCCTCCTAACTATACGAATGCGCATGTTGCCCGTCCTCTTAAAAGGGGAGGGGGTGTCGCACTAATATACAATGAAAATTTCAACCTTACCCCTAACCTAAATAATAAATATAAATCGTTTGAGGTGCTTACTATGAGGTCGGTCACACCGCTACCTCTCGACCTGGCTGTTATCTACCGCCCCCCTGGGCCTTTTTCGGACTCTATCAGTGAATTCTCAGAGTTCGTTGCTGATCTAGTGACGCACGCCGACAATATAATCATAATGGGGGACTTTAATATCCATATGAATACCCCATCGGACCCTCAGTGCGTGGCGCTCCAAACCATAATTGATAGCTGTGGTCTTACACAAATAATACATGAACCCACGCATCGCAACGGTAATACAATAGATCTAGTGCTTGTCAGGGGTGTCACCACCTCCAAAGTTATGATACTTCCATATACTAAAGTAATGTCCGATCATTACCTTATAAAATTTGAAGTTTTGACTCATTGTCAACAAGCTAATAATAATAATAACTGCTATAGCGGCCGCAACATTAATGCTGCCACAACGATGACTCTTGCTGACCTACTGCCTTCGGTAATGGCACCATTCCCAAATTATGTCGGCTCTATTGATAACCTCACTAACAACTTTGACGATGCCTTGCGCGAAATTATTGATAGTATAGCACCGCTAAAGCAAAAAAGGGCCCCTAAAAGGCGCACCCCATGGTTTACAGAAGAAATTAGAGCTCATAAATTATCATGTAGAAAACTGGAACGCAAATGGCGCGCGACTAAACTTGAGGTTTTCCATCAAGCATGGAGTGATAGTTTAATAACTTATAAACGCATGCTTACCTTAGCTAAAGCTAAATACTACTCAAATCTCATCCGCCTCAACAAAAACGATCCTAAATTTCTGTTTAGTACAGTAGCATCGCTAACCCAACAAGGGACTCCTCCCAGTAACTCCACCCACTCTGCAGATGATTTTATGAATTTCTTTAATAAGAAAATTGAACTCATTAGAAAGGAGATTAAAGACAACACATCCCAGCTACAACTGGGTTCTATTAACACAAATACGACTGTATATACGACGGACACTGCCCTCCAAAATAGTCTCTCTATTTTTGATTAAATAACATTAGAGGAATTATTACAGCGTGTAAGTGGGATAAAACAAACAACATGTTTACTTGACCCACTTCCTGGGAAACTTATCAAGGAACTGTTTGTATTATTAGGTCCATCAGTGTTAAATATTACAAACTTATCACTTTCCTCCGGCACTGTTCCCCTAGCATTCAAAAAAGCGGTTATTCATCCTCTGCTCAAAAGACCTAACCTCGATCCTGACCTCATGGTAAACTACCGACCGGTCTCCCACCTTCCGTTTATTTCCAAAATTCTCGAAAAAATTGTTGCACAGCAGCTAAATGAACACTTAGTGACTAACAATCTCTGTGAACCTTTTCAATCCGGTTTCAGGGCAAATCACTCTACGGAGACAGCCCTCGCAAAAATGACTAATGATCTATTGCTAACGATGGATTCTGATGCGTCATCTATGTTGCTGCTTCTTGATCTTAGCGCCGCTTTCGATACCGTCGATCATAATATTTTATTAGAGCGTATCAAAACACGTATTGGTATGTCAGACTTAGCCTTGTCTTGGTTTAACTCTTATCTTACTGACAGGATGCAGTGCGTCTCCCATAACAATGTGACCTCGGACTATGTCAAGGTAACGTGCGGAGTTCCCCAGGGTTCGGTTCTTGGCCCTGCACTCTTTAGTATTTACATGCTGCCGCTGGGTGACATCATACGCAAGTACGGTGTTAGCTTTCACTGTTATGCTGATGACACTCAACTCTACATGCCCCTAAAGCTGACCAACACGCCGGACTGTAGTCAGCTGGAGGCGTGTCTTAATGAAATTAAACAATGGATGTCCCCTAACTTTTTGCAACTCAATGCTAAGAAAACGGAAATGCTGATTATCGGTCCTGCTAGACACCAACATCTATTTAATAATACCACCTTAACATTTGACAACCAAACAATTAAACAAGGCGACTCGGTAAAGAATCTGGGTATTATCTTCGACCCAACTCTCTCGTTTGAGTCACACATTAAGAGTGTTACTATAACGGCCTTCTTTCATCTCCGTAATATCGCTACAATTCGTTCCATCTTGTCCACTAGCGACGCTGAGATCATTATTCATGCGTTCGTTACGTCTCGTCTCGATTACTGTAACGTATTATTTTCGGGTCTCCCTATGTCTAGCATTAAAAGATTACAGTTGGTACAAAATGCGGCTGCAAGGCTTTTGACAAAAACAAGAAAGTTTGATCATATTACGCCTATACTGGCTCACTTGCACTGGCTTCCTGTGCACTTAAGATGCGACTTTAAGGTTTTATTACTTACGTATAAAATACTACACGGTTTAGCTCCAGCCTATCTCGCCGATTGTATTGTACCATATGTCCCGACAAGAAATCTGCGTTCAAAGAACTCCGGCTTATTAGTGATTCCCAGAGCCAAAAAAAAGTCTGCGGGCTATAGAGCGTTTTCTATTCGGGCTCCAGTACTCTGGAATGCCCTCCCGGTAACAGTTAGAGATGCTACCTCAGTAGAAGCATTTAAGTCCCATCTTAAAACTCATTTGTATAATCTAGCCTTTAAATAGACCCCCCTTTTTTAGACCAGTTGATCTGCCGTTTCTTTTCTTCTCTCCTCTTCTCCCCTGTCCCCTGCGAGGGGGAGTTGCATAGGTCCGGTGGCCATGGATGAAGTGCTGGCTGTCCAGAGTCGGGACCCCGGGTGGACCACTAGCCTGTGCATCGGTTGGGGACATCTCTGCGCTGCTGACCCGTCTCCGCTCGGGATGGTTTCCTGTTGGCCCCGCTGTGGACTGGACTCCCGCTGATGTGTTGGATCCACTGTGGACTGGACTTTCACAATGTTATGTCAGACCCACTCGACATCCATTGCTTTCGGTCTCCCCTAGAGGGGGGGGGGGGGTTACCCACATATGCGGTCCTCTCCAAGGTTTCTCATAGTCATTCACCGACGTCCCACTGGGGTGAGTTTTTCCTTGCCCGTATGTGGGCTCTGTACCGAGGATGTCGTTGTGGCTTGTACAGCCCTTTGAGACACTTGTGATTTAGGGCTGTATAAATAAACATTGATTGATTGATGATTGATAAATAATTAGTGAAGTAAGTTATATTTCATATGGTGAGATAAATAAGATTATCTAGAAAATGGATGGATTAAATACAAACCCCGTTTCCATATGAGTTGGGAAATTGTGTTAGATGTAAATATAAACGGAATACAATGATTTGCAAATCATTTTCAACCCATATTCAGTTGAATATGCTACAAAGACAACAATAAATACTGATAAAATTGAGGAATGCTCATCAAACACTTATTTGGAACATCCCAAAGGTGAACAGGCAAATTGGGAACAGGTGGGTAAATGGTAAATGGTAAATGGGTCGTACTTGTATAACGCTTTTCTACCTTTTTAAGGAACTCAAAGCGCTTTGACTAGGGATGATGTTTGATAAGAAATTATCGAGTTCGAGCCTATTATCGAATCCTCTTATCAAACCGATTCCTTATCGATTCTCTTATCGAGTTCAGATAGGTTGTTGTATATGGAAAAAAACACACAATATTTGGTTTAACAAAAGCTCACTTTTATTATATAAGAAAACAATTTAATCTAATAAATAAATAAATATGGACTTTTACCCCCCTAAAAAAAAATTTAAAAAAATATATATATTAACTGTTGTTACCCAAAGTATATTAAGTGTGATTTTTCAGAAAAACAAATATATACAGTAACACAAAAACAACCTGTCTCTGTGATCACTATAGGTGTATAAATAATAATATAGTATTAAATAAAATCAGTCCCTTGGGCACAAAACTGAAAATAATACAGCTCTCCAAAAAGTGCAATTCTGCTACTATTTGACATAACTGTTTGTTATGATGCTTTGATATTTTTGCACTTTATTTCTTTATTGAAAGAAAATTCTATGAAGAGAAAAGTTGTTTGCAAATGTGGTTACAATGCTAAAAAATGAAAAGTTAAAGCTAAAAAAAGAAATACACTTCATTGAGTTAACATTATTTCTTTATATAGGGGGAAAGATGTTATGAGCTAGGGAATATAACAACTACACTACCCAGCATGCAACGGGAGTGACGAGCATGCGCGGTAGCCCCGAAAAGTGTTGCATATCGTCACCCGGCAGCTAAGAATGAGGTTATTATGAGCACGCTGTGAAAGTAAACGTCAAGAACTCAGCCAACACGCCTCATCTGCATGATTTATAATTAGACAGACAACACATATACAGTGTGATTTTGTTTTGTTTACAAGTAAAGAAAAACAAAAGTTAAAAAAGGGAGATGGCATATATGTATGTGCTGCGGTTGCTTTAAGAACGTTGCGACAGCTGCCGTAAAGGAGGTGCGTTGCTAGCCTGGTTGTTATGTTTCAGGTTGGTCGTAAAAGTGTTTGTGTTTAGGGACGGCGTGGCGAAGTTGGTAGAGTGGCTGTGCCAGCAATTGGAGTGTTGCTGGTTACTGGGGTTCAATTCCCACCTTCTACCTTCCTAGTCACGTCCGTTGTGTCCTTGGGCAAGACACTTCACCCTTTGCCTCTGATGGCTGCTGGTTAGCACCTTGCATGGCAGCTCCCGCCATCAGTGTGTGAATGTGTGTGTGAATGGGTAAATGTGGAAATACTGTCAAAGCACTTTGAGTACCTTGAAGGTAGAAAAGCGCTATACAAGTATAACCCATTTATCATTTATTTATTTACCCTGCTCAAATTTCTCAGTAAAGTTATTCATTGGATTATACCTTTTTGTTTTGAACTTTATTACACCTTGGAGCGCTTTTTCCCGTCCATTTTTTTCCTGCTTTCCCTATTTGCGCCTAATGACTGAGCTACATGACGCCATTTCTTGAGATGTCACACGGAGCATTTCTGGTCGGGACGGGATTCGTTCCGAGGGATTCGAATAAAGAACCAACTCTTTTTATTTACTATAGTGGTCTCGATAACGGGTACCGGTTCTCAAAAAGGGATTAGAGTCCGAGGACTCGGTTCATTTCTTATCAAACAACCGGGAAAACCGGTTTCGAGTATCATCCCTAGCTTTGACACTATTTTCCACATTCACCCACACACATTCACACATTCACACACTGATGGCGGGAGCTGCCATTCACGGCGCTAACCAGGCCCATCAGGAGCAAGGGGGAAGTGTCTTGCTCAAGGACACAACGGACATGACTAGGATGGTAGAAGGTGGGGATTGAACCAGTAACCCTCAGATTGCTGGCACGGCCACTCTCCCAACTTCGCCACGCCGTCCAATGATTGGGTATAAAAGTAGATTCCATGAAATGCTCAGTCATTCACAAACAAGGATGGGGCGAGGGTCACCACTTCGTCAACAAATGCGTGAGCAAATTGTTGAACAGTTTAAGAAAAACCTTTCTCAACCAGCTATTGCAAGGAATTTAGGGATTTCACCATCTACGGTCCGTAATATCATCAAAGGGTTCAGAGAATCTGGAAAAATCACTGCACGTAAGCAGCTAAGCCTGTGACCTTCGATCCCTCAGGTTGTACTGCGTCAACAAGCGACATCAGTGTGTAAAGGATATCACCACATGGGCTCAGGATCACTTCAGAAACCCACTGTCAGTAACTACAGTTGGTCGCTACATCTGTAAGTGCAAGTTAAAACTCTCCTATGCAAGGCAAAAACCGTTTATCAACAACACCCAGAAACGCAGTCGGCTTCGCTGGGCCTGAGCTCATCTAGGATGGACTGATACAAAGTGGAAAAGTGTTCTGTGGTCTGACGAGTCCACATTTCAAATTGTTTTTCGAAACTGTGGACGTCGTGTCCTCCGGACCAAAGAGGAAAACAACCATCTGGATTGTTAAAGGCGCAAAGTTGAAAAGCTAGCATCTGTGATGGTATGGGGGTGTATTAGTGCCCAAGACATGGGGAACTTACACATCTGTGAAGGCGCCATTAATGCTGAAAGGTACATACAGGTTTTGGAGCAACATATGTTGCCATCCAAGCAACGTTACCATGGACGCCCCTGCTTATTTCAGCAAGACAATGCCAAGCCACGTGTTACATCAACGTGGCTTCATAGTAAAAGAGTGCGGGTACTAGACTGGCCTGCCTGTAGTCCAGAACTGTCTCCCATTGAAAATGTGTGGCGCATTATGAAGCCTAAAATACCACAACGGAGACCCCCGGACTGTTGAACAACTTAAGCTGTACATCAAGCAGGAATGGGAAATAATTCCACCTGAGAAGCTTAAAAAATGTGTCTCCTCTGTTTCCAAACGTTTACTGAGTGTTGTTAAAAGGAAAGGCCATGTAATACAGTGGTGAACATGCCCTTTCCCAACTACTTTGGCACGTGTTGCAGCCATGAAATTCTAAGTTAATTATTATTTGCAAAAAAAAATAAAAATTTATGAGTTTGAACATCAAATATCTTGTCTTTGTAGTGCATTCAAATGAATATGGGTTGAAAAGAATTTGCAAATCATTGTATTCCGTTTATATTTACATCTAACACAATTTCCCAACTCATATGGAAACGGGGTTTGTACATTCAGAATGTTTATCATGGTTCTTCTTCTTTGTAGTTTGTAAACACATTAAGTTTGAAGAGTTTCTTGAAGTGGATCATATTAGTACATATTAGTTTGATTGCTTTGCTCAATCCATTCCATAATTTAATTCCACATACTGATATACTGAAGGTTTTAAGTGTTGTACGTGCATACAAATGTTTTAAATTACATTTTTCTCTAAGATTATATATCTCCTCTTTTGTTGAGAAGAATTGTTGTATATTCTTGGGTACCGGATTGTAGTTTGCTTTGTGCATAATTTTAGCTGTTTGCAAATTCACTATGTCGTGGAATTTCAGTATTTTCGATTCAATGAATAAAGGGTTTGAATGTTCTCTATATCCAACATTATGTATTATTCTAACTGATCTTTTTTGTAACACTGTTAATGAATTAAGTGTACGTTTGTAGTTATTTCCCCATATTTCTGCACAATAACTCAGATATGGTAACACTAGCGAGCAGTAGAGAATATGGAATGATTTTTGGTTTAGAACATGTTTTGCTTTATTCATTATTGACGTGTTTCTTGCCACTTTATGTTGTATATTTTTTATATGAGATTTACAGTTCATTGTATCATCAATCATTATAACTAGAAATTCGGTTTCATATACTCTTTCAATTTCTAGTCCGTATATTCGTATTTGTGTTTGACTATCTCTTCTACTGTTACAGAATAGCATTATTTTAGTTTTACTGAAATACGTTAGTTTGTAACGTTAGCCAGCTAGCCACGTTTGCTAACACTAGGCTAAAAAACTAAATAATATTAAAATACTAATACTTTTATTGTGAAAACATTAACGCTACATACTTTCAATAAATTCACAAAAGACAACATTCGTGGATGGCGGCTTCTTCTCGTTTATTCATCAACCGTAGCATGATGAATGATAAAAAAAATTATCTCAGCTCTTAACTCCATTGCTGCCGTTGTTTAATGGTGGGACACCGTTACTAATAAAATACCGCTACTAATAAAGTACCGCTACTAATAAAGTACTGCGGTACTAATGAATTAAAAAAGGTACAACTGCATTTGGAAAATATCGGTAGTTATTTTTCATCCACATATGCTGCCGTGCAGTGGTGACATTGCTGAGCCGAAGTGTGGCGCATTTGTGTGTCAAAACGCACACACTGAGCACATAAAAGCAGAAAAAATGTTCAAAGGAATAATAACAAAAAACGTCAATTCTACTGGTTAATGAAAAGGCAATATGAAGGTAGTTGGGCTTCAAAACTATAAATTAAATGACAACGCTTTAAACACAGAAGCACAGCGCTGCAAAGGCTGCTTTAAAGGCCTACTGAAATGATTTTTTTTTATTTAAACGGGGATAGCAGATCTATTCTATGTGTCATACTTGATCATTTCGCGATATTGCCATATTTTTGCTGAAAGGATTTAGTATAGAACAACGACGATAAAGATCGCAACTTTTGGTATCTGATAAAAAAAGGCTTGCCCCTACCGGAAGTAGCGTGACGTAGTCAATTGAACATATACGCAAAGTTCCCTATTGTTTACAATGATGGCCGCATGAAGTGAGAGAGATTCGGACCGAGAAAGCGACAATTTCCCCATTAATTTGAGCGAGGATGAAAGATTTGTGGATGAGTAAAGTGCAAGTGAAGGACTAGTGGGGAGTTGAAGCTATTCAGATAGGGAAGATGCTGTGAGAGCCGGGGGTGACCTGATATTCAGCTGGGAATGACTACAACAGTAAATAAACACAAGACATATATATACTCTATTAGCCACAACACAACCAGGCTTATATTTAATATGCCACAAATTAATCCTGCATAAAAACACCTCAGTGTTTGTTATGCTAACTCCTAGCTCCTCTGCTAGCTCCTAGCTCCATAGAACGCGCCAATACAATTCAAACACCTGATCAACACACACAATCACTCAGCCCAAAAGACCCTACCCAAGGTTCATAAAGCTTATATATTTTTAAAAAGTTACGTACGTGACGCGCACATACAGTCAAGCTATCAAATGTTTAGCAGCCAAGGCTGCATACTCACGGTACCTGATATTCAGCTGGGAATGACTACAACAGTAAATAAACACAAGACATATATATACTCTATTAGCCACAACACAACCAGGCTTATATTTAATATGCCACAAATTAATCCTGCATAAAAACACCTACGTGTTTGTTATGCTAGCTCCTAGCTCCTCTGCTAGCTCCTAGCTCCATAGAACACGCCAATACAATTCAAACACCTGATCAACACACACAATCACTCAGCCCAAAAGACAGTTCACCTAACCCAATGTTCATAAAGCTTATATATTTTTAAAAAGTTACGTACGTGACGCGCACATACGGTCAAGCTATCAAATGTTTAGCAGCCAAGGCTGCATACTCACGGTACCTGGTATTCAACTGGGAATGACTAAAACAGTAAATAAACACAAGACATATATTTACTCTACTAGCCACAACACAACCAGGCTTATATTTAATATGACACAAATTAATCCTGCATAAAAACACCTGCGTCTTTGTTATGCTAACTCCTAGCTCCTATGCTAGCTCCTAGCTCCATAGAACACGCCAATACAATTCAAACACCTGATCAACACACACAATCACTCAGCCCAAAAGACCGTTCACCTAACCCAAAGTTCATAAAGCTTATATATTTTAAAAAAGTTACGTACATACGCAAAAAAAAAGTTGCGCACATACGGTCAAGCGATCAAATGTTTAGAAGCCAAAGCTGCATACTCACGGTAGCACGTCTGCGTCTTTGTAATCCAAATCAAAGTAATCCTGGTAAGAGTCTGTGTTGTCCCAGTTCTCTACAGGCGTCTGTGTATCGAAGTCAAAAGTCCTCCTGGTTAGAGTCTCTGTTATCCGAGTTCTTCCATCTTGACTGCATCTTTCGGGAATGTAAACAAAGACGCGCCGGCTGTGTACTGTTGTTGCTGACTTCGTTCGAAAAATACGTCCGTTTCGCACCGACAACTTTCTTCTTTGCTTGCTCAGCTTCTTTCTCCATAATGCAATGAACATAATTGCAACAGATTCACGAACACAGATGTCCAGAATACTGTGGAATTATGAAATGAAAACAGAGCTTTTTCGTATTGGCTTCAATGTGGAAGGCATACCCGTGTTCCCCGGGCTACGTCACGCGCATACGTCATCCTCAGAGGCGTTTCGAACCGGAAGTTTAGCGGCAAATTTAAAATGTCACTTTATAAGTTAACCCGGCCGTATTGGCATGTGTTATAATGTTAAGATTTCATCATTGATATATAAACTATCAGACTGCGTGGTCGGTAGTAGTGGGTTTCAGTAGGCCTTTAAAGGCCTACTGAAATGAATTTTTTTTATTTAAACGGGGATAGCAGATCTATTCTATGTGTCATACTTGATCATTTCGCGATATTGCCATATTTTTAGAGAACAACGACGATAAAGATCGCAACTTTTGGTATCTGACAAAAAAAGCCTTGCCCCTACCGGAAGTAGCGTGACGTAGTCAGTTAAACATTTCCGCAAAGTTCCCTATTGTTTACAGTTGGCGGCCAGAAGTGAGAGCGATTCGGACCGAGAAAGCAACGATTTCCCCATTAATTTGAGCGAGGATGAAAGATTTGTGGATGAGGAAAGTGCAAGTGAAGGACTAGTGGGGAGTGGAAACTATTCAGATAGGGAAGATGCTGTGAGAGGCGGGTGGGACCTGATATTCAGCTGGGAATGACTACAACAGTAAATAAACTCAAGACATAAATATACTCTATTAGCCACAACACAACCAGGCTTATATTTAATATGCCACAAATTAATCCCACGCAGCCAGGCCGGCCAGCGACAGGAACCCCAGGGCCAGGCCCACCGTGCCGCCCGTAACAAACACCTAGGTGTTTGTTATGCTAGCTCCTAGTTCCTAGCTCCTAGCTCCCGTCCATATAACCCGCCAATACAATTCAAACACCTGCACAACACACACAATCACTCAGCCCAAAGGACCGTTCACCTAACCCAAAAGCTTATATATTTACCCAAAGTTACGTACATGACACGCACGTACGGGCAAGCGATCAAATGTTTAGAAGCGCAGCTGCGTACTCACGGTAGCACGTCTGCGTCTGTGTATCCAAATCAAAGTAATCCTGGTAAGAGTCTGTGTTGTCCCAGTTCTCTTTACAGGCGTCTGTGTATCGAAGTCATAGTCCTCCTGGTAAGAGTCTCTGTTGTCCGAGTTCTTCGATCTTGACTACATCTTTCGGGAATGCAAACATTGAAACACCGGCTGTGTTGTGTTGCTGACTTCCTTCGCAAAATACTCCGCTTCGCACCGACAACTTTCTTCTTTGCTTGCTCAGCTTCTTTCTCCATGATGCAATGAACAAATTGCAACAGATTCACCAACACAGATGTCCAGAATACTGTGGAATTATAAAATGAAAACAGAGCTATTTTGTATTGGCTTCAATGGGGTACCGATACTTCTGTTTCACTGGCTACGTCACGCGCATACGTCATCATCCAAAGGCGTTTTCAACCGGAAGTTTAGCGGGAAATTAAAAATTGCACTTTATAAGTTAACCCGGCCGTATTGGCATGTGTTGCAATGTTAAGATTTCATCATTGATATATAAACTATCAGACTGCATGGTCGGTAGTAGTGGGTTTCAGTAGGCCTTTA